>NW_010365731.1:234503-234622 GCF_000414095.1 Morus notabilis
GGTGGCCGGCCACACTCTAGGGTTTTATCCCTGTGTGTGGCGCCTATCTCAGATAGGGAAGGAAGAGATTTTATCCTTTATCCAGTAGTCCAATTTTAATTTAGATTCAAATTCGAATT
>NW_010365731.1:241217-244864 GCF_000414095.1 Morus notabilis
GCGCCCTGGGGCGTGCGCGGGGCACGCTTGGCCGCGTCCGGGGCACGCCGGGGCGCGCGCTGGGCTCTTTCTTTTTTTTTTTTTTTTGAAATTTTCTGGGCAACTTGGGGCTGTTCTTGGGCATCTTCAAAGCCTCCTTTTGATTCAAAATCAAAACCCTAATTCTACCCAAAACCTAGAATTACAGTAATTCTTATCCCGAATTAAATTATAAATAATTTTGAATAAATATAACCGATCCATGGAACCATATAATTAACGACCAAATCCACTAAGAACCAATATGAAGAAATTAAGTATTAATCATAAAAATTATCCCGAACTATATGACCCTTTTAATACCTTACTTTCGACCTTCAAAACGTAAAATCTGTACTCAAGGATGAAGCGTTAAGAAAAATGATCCTTCCATAAGAAGTTTAGAAGAAAATAGAAATTTGATTGATTTGTGGTACTTAAATTTGGGGTACTTTAGTTATCTTTCTCTTGTTTAAATTTTTATTTGACATTCACCCCTAAAAGTAATGACAACAATTTTAAAAGAAATTAATACTAATTAAATAAAAAACTAAAAAATTACTAAGATTTTTTTTTAAAGTCGCTCTATGACTGGTTTTGTTGGACATATATAAATCATACTCCTATAATAATGACAGTACTTGTTTACCTATAAGTTCATCATATGATTATAAACTCTAGTGATATTCCACTAAAAATCTAAAGCTGCACTCTCGATCTATGTAGTATATTTACAAAGCTCCGAATAACTCTCATGCACGACTCATTATATTAGTGTATCATCCCCATAGGATATCCATAATCGACTTGATGCCAAGTTCCGTTTTACCTTCTAGATTATATTTATCTTATGTTCCATTACCACTCTATCAGAAAAAACACTATTTGTACAAATACAAATAGTAAACCGTTAGATAACACAAAATAGTCTAATGGTCGAACGCTCGTATTTTTCAATCCCCGGATAATGCCATAAGAGGATATCATTGACTCTTATAGGAGTTATAAATTCTCTATGTATAAATAATAAATCTACGCATACAAGAGTCATACTCCCAACATACTGGCAAGTGTACCTTTACATAATGTCAGGATGTCTCGTTTTGGTTCCTCAAAGGATGCAAGTCAAGCATACGGGTTCATTATTCATCTCAGGATTAAGATGGCCACGTATAATTCGTCGAAAGTGAATTATTTTATTCAAACGGAATTACTAATTAAAGCAATTCAACTTTAGTCCGATCCAATATATATTCCACCGCTGGGAACTATATCAATGTCTCTACCCATGGAGCCCCACCTCCAACAATAAAGACATGCCGTCTCCGTTATGAAGTAGACAACATAACAATTTTAACTGAATAAAGCGCCTAACTTTATCCCCTCAATTGCGGATCATATTACTTAGAGTATCATCTTTAGATTTATGTATTCTACATGTTCTTCTAATTACATGCACTATCTAAAGACTTAGAATGACAGTCTCAGACTTCCACTATGCTCATCATACATTCAACTATTATGAACTTAAAGAGGACAATACAAAGATATATGAAATAAATAAATTTTTATTAATAGTCAAAATGTCTCAAAAGCATTGTTACATTTATTCGTAAGGGTATAAATGCTAATAGTTTATACCCAAACCCTGCGACCAGCCAACGAAGATGTTATCTCTTCTCCCCTGCACTTAGATTCCAGCAGCTAGCTCTTTCTCCTACTCCTCCACTTAACTCGACCGGAGGTATGTATTGTTTAGATGAAGATTAAACACAGCCGAGCAAAGAAAACAACAAGCATCAGACCATCCAAGCAACAACCAAAAGCTTGGAGGTAAATATGAGGAGAAGGTGTGAAAAATAAGTTGATTAGGTGACCGAAGATGTGTGGAAACCTAAAACGATGAAAATTCTTAGTTTCAGACCAAACCAAAAGCTAGGTTAATGACTGAAAATGTGTACCTGAGTATGCTTAGGCCAAAGGACCAAGATGGAAGTTGAATTTCAAAAAGTAATCAACATCAAGTTATAGGAAATTTCATTCGGAACAAATTTTTTGAAATAACATTTTTCTCAAAAATGACCCTAGATGCCAGTTTCGGGCTAATTTCTAAAATGTTGGGATTGGTGTCCTTAAGCATGAGATGTAACAAGGATATTTTATTATTTGATTAATAAAATAGTTTATTCATTATTTATGTGCATGTATAATTAAATACTTTATCAATATCATAGAAAATTCGGTCATTATTCATGTAACCTTAAATATTGTATATAAGTGTTATATACTAGAGGATAATATTTAAGGATAACAATCGAAACGATGTTCATAATGAATTTAATTAAAGTTTTAGAATCTTTAATTAAAACATTACTAATACATGTCATTCCCATTAAGAATGGAATGATGTTATCCGCATCATTAATATAGTGAGATATTGAATGAGTAAATTATGCATAATGAGATTATGTGGAACTGGGACACAGATACAATATGCTTTTCTGCTAATTTCTGTTAAATATAGAAAATCAAATTTGAGTCTACCGATAGTCATATATAGAATGATCTTAATCCTGAGTTGTTAGTAGACTCCTATTTATGGATTTGTGTTCTTTGACTTGCTCGGTACGAATTTCAAGATCGTAAATCCTATTCCTTGTATCTTGGGAACATGATCTAATGGATAGCCAGGAATGCTAATATATAAGATGGAATCCATTCCTTCTTCTTTGAAGAAGCAGATAAATAATTCCCTTGAGGGTTGATTTGGTACTTGAATAAGTAACGAGCTCGTATTTATGAATGTGTTTTATGAGTATACTATTCATTAGAGAATCTATGGTACTCAAGGATAAAGATGTAATTAGAGAGGGCAGCGGATTTTACCTAGCTCTAATTATGAATTATTTATGGAGGATCGATCTATATGTAGTGACTATATCAAATGGCCACTTCAAGTTCTCAGAAGTAACTTTTGTCTATAATTTCGAGAGTGCAAATCCAAGTTTTTAGTGGAGTAACTTTTAGAATTAATAGAATTAATTAATTAATTAAAGAGTTTAATTAATTATTAGTTTTATTGAAACTCGGAATTATAGGTCCATAAGCAATGTGATTATTTAATTATTTTTGTCACACACAGGGGTGTGTGACACTGGAGAAATTCCACTGGGATTAGTTGCTTGCTCTCCAAGTAACTATGAGAGCAAGCAATTTTAATCTCAAAAGGATTCACACTGTGCTATGGGTTTACGCTATGTGAACACCTTCACATAAGTGATCCAAAATTCAAATTTAAATTTAAATAATCACATTTTTTAATTTATAATTAATTCTCAATTAATTATCTTTGAGTGTTTTATTTTAGAATTTCGTAATTCTAAAATTCCCATTGTGCCATTTGTGTCTTGTGGACTTACAAGGACGACGCAGGGACTCATTGACCTATAACTTCGAGCTCTAATAAAATTAATAATTAATCAAATACTTTAATTAATTAATTAATTCTATTAATTATAATACTTGCTCCACTATAAACTTAGAATTGCACTCTTATAATTATAAACATTAATTACTTCTAAACTGTGAAGTGTCCATTTGATATAGTCATTGCATATAGATCAATCCTC
>NW_010365731.1:245262-258146 GCF_000414095.1 Morus notabilis
GGAATGACATGTATTAGTAATGTTTTAATTAAAGATTTTAAACTTTAATTAAATTCATTATGAACATCTTTTTTGTTTATTATCCTTAAACATTATCCTCTCTCATATAACACTTATATACAATATGTAAGGTCACATAAATAATCATGAAATTTTTATTGATATTCGTAAAATATTCATAAATATATGCACATAAAATGATGAATAAACTCTTTTATTAAATAATTAATAAATATCCTATTACATATCATGCTTCTAGAACATCATGCCCAACATATAGATCACTCCTCCATAAATAATTCATAATTAGAGCTAGGTAAAATCCGTTAACGTCTCTAATTACATCTTTATTCTTGAGTACCATTGATTCATAAAACACATTCACGAATACGAGCTCGTTACTTATTCAATTACCGAATCAATCCTCAAAGGAATTATCTATATGCTTTCATAGAAGATGGAATAGATTCCATCTCATATAATAGCATTCCAAGCTATTCATTTTCAAGATACAAGGAATGAGATTTAGAATCTCAAAATCTGTACTGAGTAAGTCAAGAAAACACGAATCCATAAATAGGAGTCTACTAATAACTCAGGATTAAGATCATTCCATATATGACCATTAGTAGACCCAATTAGAATTTATATACTTAAAGGAAACTATCATAAATTCAAATCGTGTTTATGTCCTAGTTCCACATAATGACATTATGTGTAATACATCATCCAATATCCCTCCATATTGACAGTGCGGATAACAGCGTTCAATTCTTAATAGGAATGACATGTATTAGTAATGTTTTAATTAAAGATTGTAAAATTTTAATTACTAACACGTTTTAATTATTATCTTTAAATATTATCCTCTCGTATATAACTCTTATATACAATATTTAAGGTCACATAAATAATTTTGAAATTTTCAATAATTTTCATAAAATATTCAGTAATATATACACATAAATAATGAAATTTCTCTTTTATTATATAAATAATAATATCCTTCATTTACATCACACGCATTTAGGACACCATTCTCAACATTTATTGGTCATCGGCGTTGGCGGTCAGATTTTCAGATAAATATGGTACTTACCGGTAAATGTAAAAATATAAGTATTTACAGGTAAATATCGTAGTCACCGGCGACCAAATTTTCGTGCAAATATAGTATTTACTGGTGAGTACAGTATTGACCAGTAAATACTGTATTTATTGGCTACTGAAGCTGTCACCGATGATAGTCACTGGTTAACAGTTGCCTGTGATAGCCGCCGGTTGCCGGCGCCGATCATTGTCTATCAATTTTAGAAAAATATTGTATAATCTACTTATTTTAAAAAAAAAAACTATAATTTATTATGTTTTAAAATATAGAGATTTAGAGGGAGGGGAGGGGTGAAAAAAAAGTTCAGAGGTATTTTTGGTTTTTTAATAATGTTTAAAAAGTAAAATATCAAATGATGTTATGATCGACTTATTTTAAAAAAAAAAATGTTATAATTTACTAATATCCTACCAAATATGCTATTTTCCTCTTTTTCATATAATTTCAAGGTAAAACAAAACAAACAAAACAAAAGAAAAAACGAACATAATGGCTAGTCCAAGTTTGAAAAAAAAAAAGACAGCGTATCGTAGATGCATTTTTAGAAGTACGTTGTACATATTTCATAAAGTACATTTGGATAATTACCATGGGTGCCCTTGAAGATTAAGGGTCTTATTGTTTGAAGGGTTCTTCATGGTTCAGACCATTGTTTTTAGTATTTCTACTATAGTGTTTTTTTCTCACAAAAACATTGAAGTCAAAATCATGAACCAAGGTTTGAATCCGTAAACTAAATGGACTCTAAGATCATTCTTAGTTTACCTTCTAAATTTTAAAAACTCTCATTTTACCCTTTCAATTTTTAATTGTTCCCACTTAACCCCTTCTGTTATAATTTCTATTAAAAATTGATAATAAAAAAAATAGAGTGATGCAATCATGTGTTCTTTCTATTTGAATTTTTGTTAAAAATAAACAGATAAAAATCACATATCCACACTTAACTCCTATTTTTCGGTCTAATTTTAATAGAAATTCTTATAAAAGGGCTTACATGAGACAAATCAAAATTCAAAAAGTAAAGTGAGAGTTTTTAAAGTTTAATGGATAAAATGAGAATGACATCAGAGTTCAGGAAGTAGCAGTGAGTGAGATTAATCCAATCTATTTACTCAAGGATTATGCATTATATATATATATATATATATAATTTCTGGTTCGTATATTAGTTAAATTTTGTTTATAAGTTGTAATGGTGAATAGGGAGTCTTTACTCCAACAGCCAAGTTGTTATTTATGATCTTGATTATAGTGTCGATGATGATGATGATGATGATTAACATAGGAGAAAAAAAAAAAAAAGAGCCAGGGTTCTTCCTACAAGCTTAGAGCTCCTCTTGGTGGTTGGAGTTTCAAAATGAGAAATATCAGTTTTTTTTTTCTTTTTTTTTTTTCTCATAGCTCGGTTGCTCCTTTGTTGTTTTCTTCTTGTTTTTGTTTTGTTTTGTTTGCATTTTGTTTTATCTTTCTTTATTACTCTAAGGTTCACATGTTTTAATTTTATAAGACTTCTTTCTTTTCTTTTTAATAAAGTTTTTACTTGTTAAAAGATGAAAGGAAGAAACAGTGGGACAATAGAGATATTGATATATTATAAAATATTACAAACGATCATGGAACTGATTTTAACTATATATGATATGCAAGAAAATAAATGGATAGGCTCATCAGGTAACAACTCAAGAGGCAATAATCCCAATATTCGTACGTAAGTTCCAAAATGCATGTCATGAGTCGTAAACAACTCTTATTTCTGGAAAGTACTGGAAACCTAAAATGACGTATCCATATTTATATCATGATCTCATTTCTTCAGTTCGGATGACCGGGATTCGGTGGCTTGTGGTAGGGTCCAGTTGGGGGCTTCTCGTAAGGAGGTTGTCCCAGGTAGTGACCGTAAGGCGGCGGCTTGTGCACTGGCGATGGGGATACCGGTGGTTTTACATATGGTGGCTTCACCACTTTAGGTGGTAGAGTTGGAGCTTTCGGTTTTGGTTCGGGCTTGGGCTTGGGCTCAGGCTTGGGATTCTCTCCGTATGGGGGCTTTTTGTAAACCGGTGTTGGGGGCGCCTTTGGTTTCTCTACTTGTGGAGGTTTCGGGTAAACTGGGGTTGGTGGTGGCTTAGGCTTCTCTTCATGGTGTGGAGGTTTCGGATACACCGGGGTTGGTTGTGGCTTAGGCTTCTCTTCATGTTGTGGAGGTTTCGGAGACACCGGGGTTGGTTGTGGCTTAGGCTTCTCTTCATGTTGTGGAGGTTTCGGATACACCGGGGTTGGTGGCGGCTTAGGCTTCTCTACATGTGGAGGTTTCTGGTAAACCGGGGTTGGTGGCGGTTTAGGCTTCTCTACATGTGGAGGTTTCTGGTAAACCGGAGGCTTAGGCTTCTCTCCATGATGTGGAGGGTTAGGATAAACCGGGGTTAGTGGTGCCTTAGGCTTCGCTCCATGATGTGGAGGTTTCGGATAAACCGGGGTTGGCGGCGGCTTTACAACCGGGGGTGGCTTGTATTGAGGAGCCTCCGGCTTATGCTCATGCTCTGGTGGCTTATAGTAATCGGCAAGGGTTTGAGTGGTGAGAAATACCACTCCTAGGAGTATGATGAACAAATGAGAGGAAGACATTGCTTATGAGAACTAACTTGTTCCTTTTGGAGTGGTGAAGTCTAATGCTTGGGATATGGTCTTTTTATAGTGTTCTGATGAGGGATTTACATGCAGTAGAATTAAGGTATTTAAATCAGTCACCTAATTTGTTTGTACGTACGTCTGTATATAACTAGTCAAATTAGACGGATTTGTTTGCTTATGCATGAGATAAAGTGTTTAGTTGAGTTTGGGTCCCATTAATATTTGACTTACTTGAAATGTTTTTAGAATTTTAGTCGGCTGGGCTTGACAATATGCGTTTTTATAATTTGATTTTATTAGGAGGATCTTAAAAATTTCAATACCCCTTTAGTTGATTTACTTTGATAATAAAAAAAGTTAAAAAAATATAATAAACGTTGATTCCGACGTGTATATAAACACGTGATTGACATATAGCTAAAGAAGTGAAACAATCAAGAAAAGAATACAGATACAAGGCTATGTATTAATCTAAAGTTTTTCCCTTTCAAACTTTGACTGTCACATGTTGAAAGATTCTTCACGTTATTGTTTCACTTTTTCTTCCTCATTTTTTACTAAATAATTTGATACAAGATCTGGTCTATGTACATTATTTTCTTATTGATGGACCAATAGTTTACTGCATGCATATGTAATTGGTCGAATTATTTATATATGTAAAAACCAAGACTGTATTCGGGTACTTGATTGTGGACTATTTGGAATACTAGTGACAACAAGCCATTTGGAATACTCGATTGTGGACTATTTCGAATGACAATTAAGCTTTTTGTTTTTTTGTTTTTTGTTTTCCAAGGGCTCACTTACTTCATTGTGGACTATTTGGAATTCTAGTGACAATTAAGCTATTGTTTAGAGACTTTCAATTATTACTCGACTTTGAACTTATTAATTTGTCAGGTCATGATAAAGCACATTTGAAGAATTCACATGGGAATAAATCATGAATAGTTTCTGAATTTTTTTCCCTATTTAGAATTTGTTTCTATAATTAATTTTGTCTCGTACGATTAGTCTCTCAACTTAAAAAGTATCTTATAAATGGTGTCCGTGTAAATTTTAGATATAAATGGTCAATTTTGTCTAATAAAAGATCACTAAATTATTTTGGTTGATCTTCAGAAATACTCCTATGTTAAAAGTTTTAAAAAATTTAATCACAAAACTAAAAAACAGATATATTGAAATTAATTTATTTGTTAAATAAATAGAAAAAGTTGTACCAAAATATAGTTCCTGAACTAAAAAAAATATCAAAAGTGATTTTTTTGCTACATATATTTTATTTTATTTTTTTATCTATTTATTACATATGTAATTTTTATTTATTTTTTTGAGTGATTACATTTGGCCGACCATATTAATAATATTAAAAATATATTATAAAATAAAATTAAAAAAATTTTAATTTCTAGCAAAACAAAACATTGAAAGTTTAGAATTCAACCAAGAAGACAACACTTGTATATATCTTACTCATTCGTTAGAATGTCTCAACACCAAATTTAAAAAAGAAAAGGTTCCTAAAATAAACAGAAAAAAATTAAGTGCAAACCACAATCCACGATTGTATATATTATTTGGAAAGTTAATGGGTGTTAAAATCGCTCTTTTTTCAGTTTAAAAATTACATTTGGTTCAACTTCTCATATTTAATTTTTAAATCTATTTATTTAACAAATTTAATTTTAGCATATCTTTTTCCGTTTAGAGATTAAACTTGGTACAACTTTAGGGATTATTTGTACGAAGAAAAACTAGTTAAAAGACTTTCTGTGAGACAAAATTAATGGTTTTCATTTTAAATTTTACAGAATAACCATCTATAAGACACTTTTTGAATTTTAAGAACAATTCATAAGAGAAAATTGATTATAAAAATAATTTTAGAAAGAAAAAAGTTGGGGAACGAATAGATTCTATCGTTATTTACAGGCGGCTTGATTATAGCATAATTCCAGGCCTTTTTAATTCTCTGGCTCCATTGATTACTTTTAAAAAAAAAATAGAAAAGAAAAAAAAAGCACGTAGTTAGGCGGAAAGATCAATCTTCCAAGAAACCAGCTTGCTCCCAAAATATTCTTTTGTTTTAGGTACATATCTAATATCTTAATTTCAGAACGGTGAATTTTCAAAGTTAAGTTGGTGTATTTCGTTGTTTACATATGACAATTGCCAACAACTTGATGGTTAGTTTATCATTTGTAAGATTTCTGTCCCGCAGCATCATAATGGGATCCAGCGCATGTTACTTTCACCATCTTATTCGTACGTACCCAATAAAATGACAGTAAAACAAATAAAAATTTATGGATTAGTTGGAGGAATTACTTCTAGAAAAAATGCAAAAAGAATATTTATTTGCAGAATTCCATGATACCAATTTTTTTTATTATTATTATTATTTTCTTAAAGCAGAAGTGTGGGTAGACAAGATTAAACGTAGCTATCCTCTAAAACAATGTTCTATTGAAATTCGGTTTTACATGTACGGCTTATTGTACTTCACTCAACTTTTTTTTATTTTTTATATTTTCGAAAACAAAAAGTAGTGTATAACGCTACTGAAGTCTAGGCTAACTCCGCCAATAAAATTAATGGTAACCGCTTTGGAAAAAAAAAATGCAAATTGTAATTTTTTTATTTTTTTACCTTTCCTTTCTGAGGGAAAATTTCGATGAAGACAGCAGTGAATTCCCTTGCACCATTCTATATCTATTTTTCATTAAGTGATGTTATATTTTTTTTTTGCATATTTTGGTAGCTGCAACGAGGTCTCAGTAGGGCCTCGTAATTACCCATTCTTTCGAACTTTAGTTGAAAAGTGAATTTGTATGAAAAAACTATAACAAAAGTTGAATATAAAGTTTTGAAAAAAAAAAACGTTGCGGCAACAAGTTTGAATTGTGGTTAGCGGGACAATGTCACAAAAGAATCTCCATGAGGCCTCCATTGGGTATATATCTTATGAATGATTGTATTTTTGGATGTTGAGTTGTTAGCTAGTAGTGTCTAGACAAAGGTTGTTTTCTCCATCACGACGGGTATGATCAATTTTTTGACCTTCTATCTTTTAGGATTTTTTTATGAGTATAATATTATTATTTTTAGTACATATTTCACCCTTAATCCTAGTTATATTTTTAATATTTTTTATTCTTTTTTTCGCAAAAAAAATGTATGTTTTATTTTTTAAAGGACAATGGTTCACGTACTGAAGTCATAAGCTACAAGTTTTAGGCAACATAAAAGGAGTTGCCACATTGTTGGAGACAATTTTTCATCCAACTTCAAATTAACTAATTCAATATCTGGTTTTGTTTCTCTCGCAAAAAGCCACTCTCTCTTTTCTCAAGTTTGACAGAGTTTCACTAAAAGATCCCCCCAAATTCTGATTTTACATCTTGATTATTTCTTGGTCCACGTCACTTTGATTCTTCTTATTTGGCTAGATCTATTGATTCTACACTTAGGCCTCGTTTACTTCGCGGATTTAAATTTTCAATTCGAGTTGAGATGTGATATTTTTTTAAAATTTTTAACTGTAACAGAAAAATATAGATTTAATATTTTCTGAGAGCTTTTAACTATTAAAACCTAAAGCTGAAAGCTCGAATTAGTAAAATAAACGAGACCTTACTGTTTCTAATTAGATTCTTGTATGGTTGCTTTTCGTCGTACCACAAACGACGTCATCATTTTAACCAAACATTGTCGTTTAACTTTACCTTTTGCAACCAATTTCATGTTTTTGTATTGTCAACGACTTTGAAGGAACCAACTTTTCACTGGATGACATCTTTTGTGTTTTTTCCTCTTTGTGAACATGACTCAATTTATTATTCCCTATTTTCCTGACTTTCAATGGCGTCTTTTGTCAAATTTGTATACCCATAACCTTAAAGGTGGGAGAAACTCATCATCCGTGTTAAAGATTTTTGGCATTCCGACCTAAATATTCTCCTCCCAAGTCTTTTGTCAAATTTGTATTTACAGCAAAGTCTTACATCATCTCGGCAATATAAGCCAAGAACATCGTGATATTCTGAAGGAAATCTCTTACTCTAAGCATCTCGATAGTCAGAAGTTACTTTCTCTGAGTGCTCTTCCGAGAATGACTGATGAACATCGTCGTGCCCTTTTCCTTTCTGCTTCTAACCTTCCTTGGGCTACGCTACTTTCAATTCAATTTTTCAACTTTAAAACGACTGAATTAAGAAAATCTTATTTCACACGAAGTTGTAGATTATTTTGTTCTCCTTCCAACGACACTTGAATCGCTCAATTCTGATATTGACGTAGAAAGTTTTAGTCAAAATACCATAACATGTTCACAATACAAATTGTTACGCGAATTTTTCATATTTTTCTCATAATTATGAACCTGCCCCACATATTTTCAGCACCTTTAAACACAAATTTTAAGAGGTTTTAGGGTTAGTTACCCATTCTAAAACGTATCTAATATATAAGTCTCTCAAACCTCTTAAGAAGTATGGTCACATATTTTATTTTCTCTCATCCCTTTCTGTCTCTTGAATTTTTTTCTCTCTAGCACTTAAGAAAAACATTTATGCTCTTAGTTTTTCATCAAACCAAGCCTCTCCATATCGATCTTTCTTTTTTTTTTTTGAGAAACTTTAAGGTATTCTCTTTTCTGTGTTTCCAATATCGTTGATGATGATTTTCATGAAAATATTTTATGATAAATAATTTTATTAATGCTCTTCATGGTTTTGATAATGAATTTCATTAGGGTTTTTCTTTAATTATGTAAAGAGTAGACACATGTTAGGGTTTCTTCTATTTTATTATTGATGATGATTAATCATTTATTTGTTGTGTCAAGGTTTTTCGTTGGGGTTATTGTTTTAGAATTCTTACTAAGTGTTGTTAACTTTTATTCGATTTTTATTATGGTTATTTATTACGTTGAAGTTTTATGTAATGGTTCCTATTGTTAAATTATGAAAGTTTAATATAATATCAAGAAAAGTTTAGTGATCGATTTTTTTTTTCAAAGAATTCGTCAGACATTTTTAAACCATGATCATAGTTAAAGTTCCAAGTACATTCTTGATACGCCTTATAGTTTTAAAAGTGACTCTTATAATTTTAAAGTTGTATTTTCGTAATAATTACATGCTGGAAATTTCTAAATTCATAGTCACGCCTTGTAAGTGATGTTTCAGGGGCCAAATAGTCTCAAAACTGACATTATAAATTCGCAGTCACGTCTTGTAACTGATGTTTCTGGAGCTAAACAGACTCACAATTGACATTATAAGTGATGTTTTAGAAATCTAGTTTCATTTGCAATCGGTTTTCGGGTCATTTTGTTATGATTTTTATTTTATATGAATTTTCTGGTAAACGTCGAAGAAATTGTGTTTATATGATGTTCATAATTAATAGGTGTTACGTGATTTTATGAATATATTATGTTTCTAGTGATTATAATTATGTGTAATAGGGTAGTGAATGACATGATCTTAAGCATGTTTCTCATGAAACAAGCATGTTTGAATAGGAAAAAAAAAAGCATATTTCTCATGATGGGTTACAAATTTATACGATGATCATTGATATACAATATTTTTATATGTTAGTTTCAAGTATGTGCTTTTATATTTTAATTTAAATACTAAGAATTCCGCCTTATTCCTGTCATGCAATAAACACGTCTATAAACACACAAGGAGAGAGCCTCAAGTCCGCATCATCAAAGAAACAAGATTGAGTGTAGGAAGTCATGAGGTAAGTACAATCTCACTGTAACATGAACTAGTTTTTAAAGACCATGATTTCATTATATGTTTTAAATCACTTATTTTTCAAACTATCTTTATGATAAAAGATATTTTCAAGAGCATGTTTCAAGTTATCAAGTTTCAAGTTAATCATGTTATCATGTCTCATGTTATTCATGTAATTAAGTTTCAAGTTATATATTCATGTTCACATTAAGCAAGGCTAATAAGACTTTAAGCGTCGTACCACAACTTTCATGACCTTATGGCACTCCATGATCAAATATCGACCATTCACGTTCAAGTTTCATGTTACCTCGATAGGTTCAGGAATAGGTACGTACACTAGAGATCTGTTTCATGTAAAAAGTGGAAAGATGAAAAAATAAAAAATAAAAACATGTTTTTCAAGATTTTCAGATATTATGTTATTTCTCATGTTTTCAAGAATTACAAGTGTCATATTATTACTCATGTTTTTACAATTTACATCTCCTTTATATATCACTCTTTTTTTTTAAGATAAAAGGTTTTTTTGAGATTAAGTTGTACTTGTTGAGTCCTAGCTCATTATTTATTATGGTTCACGTTGCAGCGAAAAGTAAAAGTTATGCCTAGAAGTGGAAGGAGCCGAAGGAAATTTGTGACGCTGTTAAGATGTGGGAAATGAAATTTGTTGGAAAAACAGCAGTGTGCAGAAGAATTTTAAAATTTTTTTAAATCAATGCTAAAGCTAATTAAAAATATTTTTATGATGCTATATAAAATAAATATTAAAGATCTAAATCATACTTTCAGAGATTATGGAAACAGAACGTCTGACAAATCAAAGCGTTCCAAACAACAACCGGAAGAAACTCAATCAAGTGGTCTTCTTTGCTATTCTCATTTTCGCTATCGGAGTGCGAATAGGCACACGTCGTGCAATCTTCCCTTAGTATTCTTAAACTCCTTCCCACCACAAGAGGGTCAAAAGAAAAATCAATCTTGAGAATTGATCAGGTTTTCCTCCTAGGACCCCTTACAAATAGACTCCAAAAATTAGTCTCTCAAGTGATCTAATGAATAATGGGACTTACCGGGTTATTTATAGAGTTTAGAAAGTCATATTCTCGCAACATTTAAATTTCAAAAAGTCAATCTCACATCAAAAAGTGCATTAAGCCAATTTTGGCACGCCAACAGTTATGACCGGTCGACCAATCCACACTCGGAAAATCTCTGTGTTGATTTTTATGTTCCAGCCGACCAGTATTGTTCCTAAAACTTGTTTTCCTTGTTTATTTCAATACCGAAAACTTTCATAGAGCCTTAGTTTTAATTCAAATAACCCAATGTAGAAGTTGTCTGATTAAAACAGTCATATAATAGCTTTCCTATATTAAATAAAACTCAAAACAATAATTCAACTAATTTATCTAGAATTAATTTAACAATTAATTCACTCGATAAATTACTCTTTAATTAATCACCGATCTCACACTTGACTTTGAACCTTTTAGCGGAAATAACATAAGTTGTCAATATGTAGGAAATACGCCGTATCGTTACAGGAAATTATATGAGCTAACAAAGAGACCCGATGGACATATATAGATCAAGCTCCTATAATCACGACATTATTTGTTTTCTGACAAGTTCATCACATGATTATAAACTCTTGCGCTACTCCACTAACAGCCTAGAGCTGCACTCCCGAGCTACATAGTATATTTATAAAGCTCTAAATAGCTCTCATCCATGACTCATTGTATTAGTGTTTCATCCCCATGGGATATCTATAATCGACTTGTGGTCAAGTTCCATTTTACTTTCCCCAGTATATTTATCTTATGTTCCATTACTACTCCATCGAAAAATCTACCATTCGTACAAATACAAATAATAAACCATTAGAAAACACAAAGTTCTCCAATGGCCAAGCGCTCATATTTTCTAATCCTCTGGATAATGCCATAAGCGGGTATCATTGACTCTTTATAAAAGCTATGGATTTCTTATCTATGAATAATAAATCTACGGACACAAGAGTCATACCCCCAACATACTAGTAAATGTACCTTTACATAATGTCAAGATGTCTCCCTTGGGTACATCAAAGGATACAAGTCAAGCATACGGGTTTATTATTTATCTTACGATTAAGATGATCACGTACAATTTGTCAAAAGTGAATTGTTTTATTCAAACGAAATTATCAATTAAAACAATTCAACTTTGGTTTGATCCAATAGAGATTCCACCACAAGGAACTATATCAATGTCTCTACCTATGGAGTCCAACCTCCAGCAACCAAGACAAAGCATCTCCATTCGGAAGTAGAGAACATAACAATCTTAGCATGAATAAAGCACACAACTTTATTCACTCAATTACAGATCATATTATTTAGACTATCATCTTTAGATTCATGTCTTCTGCATGTTCTTCTCATTACATGCACGATCTAAAAACTTAGAACGACAATTTTTGACTTCCAATTTTCTTGTCATACATTCAACTAATATGAAAGTTAAGAGGACATTACGTACGTATATGAAATAAATAAATTTGTATGGATAGTCAAAATGTCTCAAAAACATTGTTACATTTATTTCTAAAGGCATAAATACTAACAATTACCACAACGTATCACGTTTCTTTAAAAAATATTTATGATTTAGAAAGTTTAATTAAGTTTCCTTTTAAAAGAAGACTTTTTATTAAGTTCCTATTTTATGATATGTTAAGTATAAAAATATATTTTTATGTTCATTTAATTTGAATGATGTTTTAATTACATAGTTTTCATCTCACCAGTAGAAATAGCATATTAAATGACGGTTTTTAAACGTTGTCTAACATGCGCATGAAAGTCCAACAAAAGCACTATAGACGATGGTTTCTATATAAACCACCGTTAAATGTGTTACTTTTAATGATTATTTTTTACAAAAATCGTCGTTAAATGTGGCACTTTTAATAAATTATATATATATATATATACAAAATTTATTTCCTTTTTTCAACAAGAATATCTTCACATATCATTTACAAATTAGCAACAACAAAAAAACTCCCATACTTCATCAAACAACAAGAATAACAATATACAAAAAATGTTACAAATCATTTTGTTCCTAATATTCATCACCAATGTACACATAACACAAATCTAACTAACAAAAAATAATTTAATACAAAGAAAAAAGTAAATGAAAAATTTGAATGCAAATGAAAAACTACACTTTGCCAATAGAGTGACAACGGCGAACTTAGAGAGGGGCGGTGATGATGGCGAACATGGAGAGGGGAGGCGATGATGGCGTACATGGAGAGGGGCGGTGACAACGGCGAAAATGTTGAGGAGCGACGGCAACAATACACGGTCATTGGGATTTGAGGGGAA
>NW_010365731.1:264710-278643 GCF_000414095.1 Morus notabilis
TAGGTATTGTTTTATGAGTAGTCTTTTACTGCAATATTGCCAACGGTATATTGTCGCTTTTAGATTTCTCATAAGATAATTTTTCCTAGTTCTAAACGTTAGAATTTTATTTACTCAAATACATTTTTAACTCATATGATCTTCAAATATTTATTTTCCGATTGATTGTTTGGGATGTGAAACTTTCAATTGAGTCAATTTATGAATCAAAATCCAAATAGGTGAACAAAACATATGGAGGATTCTCAATGCCTTACCACTTTTTATTATTGAATTTTCTCCATTTTAAATTGTTTAAAAAATCATCAAAAACACTCATTTTTTTTCTTTGTTTGATTACTTATTTTCCTAACACTTTTTATTTACTAGTCGTTTCTTGTTCAATTTAACACCTCCTCGTTGGATCGACCGTTCATGGATGTTTGCTGGGTTGCTCTGCTCCTCTTGATTGAGAACTAAAATGATAAAAAAATTATTTAGTTCTATATTTTATATAATAAATATGATAGTTGATTGATAGATGATTTAAATAGGTAAATATGTCTTACCTTGAAGTTGATTTTTTAAGATCTGGTGTTTTTGGATGAGTTGATATTTGTAGTGGTGGCGTTGGAGATTGAATATCTGTTGTTTTTTATTAGGTGCTGAAATGTAAATAGTAGTAAGACACTAGATTCATTACATAGATTATAACTTGTATATCATAAAAAACTAAATAAACAGGGTAAGATATAGACTTGTCCATGAAGCACCAGGTGAATTAAAAGAGAAAGGCAAATGCAATAAGTGTATTACATATGTAAGATAGGAACAAATCAAAAACCAAGTCTAGAAGCCAAAAAGCCTAATAAAACATATATATCACAATATTTTGATGTAGTTGTTATGGCTTAGATATTCAATATTCTTAGCAATGTGTAATGAATCAGTAAACTTATATATTTGCAGTGTTTTTGTGGTTGCCTATCAAGGGCAACTGCACAAAAACACAGATTAATAAGTTACTATATCCATTACACAAATTATAAATTATGTGTCACAAAAAATGAGTGAGTGGAGTAAAATATAGATTTGTCCAAAGACTATCAAGTGAATTAAAAGAGGGAGGAAAAAGCTTGCATTTCATTTGATATATACAAAACAGTGGCAAAACAAAGACCAACCAAAAGAATAGGATCAGATAAAAAACAAAAAAAAAAAAAGGGAAAAAAGGAGTCGAAGAAACGCAAGAAGATAAGAAGATCAAAAACAGAATAGAAGCTACGACTGCAGTTGCATTAAGGAGGACGAAAAACATTCTGTTCAGAAACAGAAAGAAAAGAAAGAAAAAAAAAAACAGAGTGAATGCATTATACCATCTACAGTAAACGTATGATTAATGAGCACTGCAAATGTCTAACACAATGCTTAAAAGTTAAAAAAAAATTAAAAGAAAAGAAAGAGAGGGACAAAAAGGAATATATTATATATGTAAATAAATTTTACTGTAAACATCTAATACAATATTGAAGCTAAGAGCGTAGAGGAGAAAAAAAGAAAGCAAAGAGAAATATATTATATAGATAAGTAAATGTTCGTTCGAATCCGTTCGAATACTGAAGGTAGGGATAGGAAGATATCAAATTAAGTAAAAATGAGGGGTCTGCACAGTGTAAAAACAGGATGGGAATACTGGAAGTCACCATTGGGAAGAAGAAGCTAATGTTTGTATAAATGACTTTTGAATGAAGTAATAACGGCAAAAGGACTAAAACAAGTCAGTAACCAAAAATAAACAAAAATAGATGGGCAAAAACTTTTGATAAAATAAGGCTGACAAAATCTAAATAAACAAAGAAAGTACATTCACAGCAATCTCTGACAAATCATATAAAACTCAAAGTATGGAAGTTTAATTCTCAATCATCATCGCCATTAAAAAAAGGAAAAAAAAATAAGAAAACTAACTATAAGTAAAACATATGGGATAAAGATATTGATGTAATTATGTTGCTGACAAAAACGGAGAAATTGCAAAATTCACTAATAGGACAGTTATAAATATTATAGTTAGACACAGGTTAGTAACATTTATTAACGGTAAAGAGAAATGTTTACCAATCCTATAAATCAGCAACATCCATTTATAGAATAACAAAATTATATTCGAACAAAAATAATAAAAAACTCGGCACATTAATAACAGTACAACAAAAAAGTATATTCAATATAAGTAGGAAGCATTTAAAAAGTATTAATTGAAGTTATTAAGAATACTTGGAGCACTGTAATACTGTTATAAGCGTGAGATAGCAACCAATTACAGGTGAACATAGGTGGTCAAAAATAGAGGAGTACAAAAGCAGAACACTAAATGGTTGAGAATAGATTTTAGCATTAAATGATCACAGGTGAGATAGAAGAAGAAATACAGATGAAAAATTCATATAGAGTATCAGTATGAATAAATAAGGAATAAAAATTTTCAGATGAATAGTAAACAACCTCTAATCCCATAACACGTAGTGAGCATATGTCGGTTTACAAAAATAAAGACGTGAAAATTCCTTAATTAAATGATAAAATTTAATTAGTATATACAATAAGAGAAGAAGAGAATCGACAAAAAAATGAAAGAAAAGAAAGATAATTTAAAAAATAATGATCTCAGAGAAAGGGATGCCAAAAAAAAAGGAAAATTTCTTAATTAAGTGATAAATTTTCTTAATTTGTTTTAGATAATGGAAAAAAAGAAAGAAGTCATCGATTCATTGAATTGTTCTGCAACAAAAGCTGTATAAATCATCATGGCGGCAAAAAAAAGATTTGCAACGTAGAGACCACAGCTCAGCAAGTCAATAAATGAAAAGCAGAAAAATCAAAATTTACCGATACATGGCATGCGACCAGCGAGAGAAATAACAAAGCCATGAAGATTAAATCCCTGCAAAAAAAAAAAAATCTATCAAATCAAGAAAGACAAAGCATGTAAAAAAAAAATATAAGAACATCAAATGCAGTACTCAACACTAAATTGCATAAAATTTATGAAAAGAAGCAACAAAACAAAGCAGTGAAGAAGAAGAGGGAAAAAGAAGCTAAAAGCACTAACAAAATGCCCAAAATAAAATGGTAAGTGAAACTATCACAGCAGTAATGAAAAAGAATGAAGGACCCATCGACAAAAAAAAGGGAGAAACATATAAAAAATCACAAATCGAACCAGTGAAGGGATGTAGAGGAAAAAGAAATAAATTTCCAAAATTTCTGCCCAAATTACACAAAAAGAGCCAAAAGATCCAGAACATAAAAGGAGAAATCCAAAATTCCCAACAAAAGAAAGCAAATGAAGCGGCTCAGAATAAGCCTCAAAAGAGATCGAAAACATAAAAAGAGAAATGGAAAAAAAAAAAAATCAATAAAGGCCGTTCATTTCGTTTATTCGAGTTTTATTACAGTAAAAAGTTTTCAAAAATAATCATATTTAATTTTTTTATTATAATAAAAAAATTTTATACAACATCACATCTCAACTTAAATTAAAAACTCAAATTAACGAACCGAACGAGCATAAAATAAAAGAAGCGCAGAACACAAAGCGATGAGAGAGAAGGTAAAGCTGAGGCTTGACCTACGTAGAAACGGAAGAGCCGCAAAAAAGGGTAAAAATGTCCTAACACTGTACAAACTACAATAAACAGTCTGAATGAACAGTAGCCCACCCCTTCTCTTTAGTATATTTATAACTAGTTTTTGGCCTCGCGTTGCAGCGGGTAATACTTATAGATTATAAAAAAAATTAATAGTTTTACATGGATATATAAAAAGTTGATCAATTTTATTGTACAGGATTAGATAGTTATAGATCATACAAAAAGTTAGTAATTTTTACGGTATAAGATTAGTTTGTATATAGAAGAGTAAGAAACGAGGCTAAAACTGGTACGACTACAGCCTAAAATTTAAACACACTCAAAACTCATTGTTCAGAATTGGAGGGAATGAAGGGAAAGGGGGAAAGCTGTGTAAAATTGTTTAAGAACAATCTAAGTAAGTTAACATGAATGTAAGCATTATTGCCATGCAAAAATGCTAATTAAAACTGGAATGTACTAAATGACACCAAAAACTCCTTGTTCACTGCAAAGAGAAGGAATGAAGGAAAAAGGAGAAACTTATGTAAAATTGTCTAAGAACAAACCTACTAAATTAACATGATTGTAATCGTCATTGCCACACAAAAATGTCAATTAAAATTGGAATATGCTAAGTGAAGATATATATGTATATATAGTTGTAGAGAAAAAGTAAAGAGGGTCTTTATATATAAAAATTATTTAGTTATAAAACGGAAGATTAAAAAGGTATAGATTACTAATATTTCTTAAGAATAAGAGGAAACTTTTCTTAGCGTTTTACATCAAAAATATGTATCAATAAAATGACGAAGACAAATGCAAATAAACATAGCGAAGCATAGAGAATAGACATGAACATTTCCACATCAAACTCATACATCAAGTACCAATAACACTTATTAAAAACCTGTTGATAAAAACTGTTAAGAATACTTCAAACGCTGCAAGTGCTGCCCCAAATCCCAAACACCGATGAAGCAAATGTGAACAACAGTGAAGGATACAGCAGTAGGAAGTTAAAGTACTAAATGATATAAAATTTGAAACAATATAGATAAATAAGTAAGTAAATGAATAAATGAATGAGCAGATGAAAATGACAATAAAAAATAATAATAAAATATGAATGTGACAATATTTTTATGCAAAAAATATGGCTCATATATTATACATTCTCAGCATTGTGTGATGAATAAATAAACTTATATATTTATAGCCATTTTGTGGCTGCCTACTAAAGGTAACTGCACAAAGGCACAAAAATTAATAAGATATTGTATCCATCATACAAATATAATTTGTATGTGGCAGAGTATGGGCAACCAGAGTAAAATACAAATTTGTCCAACGACTACCATACAAATTTGTCCAATGACTACCATTTGAATTAAAAGGGTGAGGGAAAAAAGCGAGATCTTATTAGATATACGGAGCAGGGACAAACCAAAAAACAAATGAAAAAAGCAAAGCAGACCAAAACAATAAGAAAAAAGGTAAAAGAGGTCAAGAACATCAAGAAATGGAGGAAGAAAGAGACGTTATAACCTCATGTACGTTAAATGACTAAAAGTCTCAGCCTAAAAACAAAGAGAACTAAAAAAACCAAAGGCAAACCCGTAAAAACACAACCTAAACTCCAAGAAGATTAAATATTGCCTACTCAGAAACAGAAAAAGAATGCAAAAAAGGAGCAAAGTCGTCATTAAAGCGTAATATGTATGGGAAACTAAGTTTGGATGAACAATAGTAATATTTCATTCAATTACTTAAAATAGAGAGATTAAAAGATAAAACACAAAGGAAAAAGAATCTGTTACATAAATAATTGACTGTCAATTGAAGTAGTAAAAGTAAGAATAGTAGGGGTTCAAAATAAGTAGGGGTCATTGATAAATATCATAAAAAAGTAAAGAAGCAAATGACTCAAAATAAAAATAAAAATAAAAGAAATAATAAAAATGATCAAAAAGCTAAAGAAATCGAGAAAGTAGCATAAAAGTGAAGGAGGCGGAGAAGACAACGATTGAGAAAGAGATAAGAAGTAGAGCAGCACCTCCATGAAATGACCAAAAAGTCCAACCAAAAACCAAAGAGAGGCATAAGAAACCAAGGGCAAAACAATACAACTACATCCTCAAACACGAAAAGACTATAAAGCCGCCGCCCTCAAACAAAGAAAAAAAAAAGAGCAAAGTATGAGAATAAGTAAAAAGAATAGGAAAGAAACAACCAAAAGTTCTTAATTAAGAAGGATAGAAAAAATGAAATTCGAAATAAGGATCACATAACTCAAGGCAATCTCTGGACAAATCCTATAAAACTCAAGGCGCCAAAATCAATTGTACTCGTCAGTGCCATTAAATAAAGAAGACTAAAACTAAAACATATGAAATAAAACTATGTATCTAAATACATTACTAAGAGATAAATAAATAGCAAGCTAACAACTGAGGACTACTAACTAATGAAGTACAGAACAAAAGAAAAAAATCTAAATAGATCAGTAATAGTTATTAACAGTAAAAGGAAATTGAAAGAAAAACAGTAAATATTAATAATGGCACAAGAAAACCAGTATGTTCAATATCAGGAAAAAGTATTAAGAATCTATTGGGAGAAACATGTTACTAAAATACAAATAAAATCCAAGTCAACACGTGTGCACTACTAACTGATGAAACATAGATAAAACAAAAGACATAGAAACATATTACCAATATTTATTGACAATAAACGTCAATTTAAACAACCAATGTATTCAATATCAGCAAAAGACATTAAAAGCTATTGGGAGAAGTTATTAATAGTACCTGGAGCGTTGAAAACACTGCCCCAAGCGTGAGATATCAGCTAACAAAGATGAACACATGTAGTGAAAGATACATAAATAAAGAAGGAGAGGAATAAATGATCACATGTGAAAGCAAGAAAGAAAACGCTAAATGCAAGAGAGAGGAACAGAAATAGACATGATAAATTTATGTAGAGCAACAACATTCATAAATAAGAAATAGAAAAGCAAAAATGAACAGTAAACAACCTCTAGCAATATAACATGTAATAACATATAATCAATTTACAAAGACTAAAATATCAAAATTTTGTCCTTAGAAGATAAAGACAATAAGGTATTTACGATAACAAAAAAAAGAAGAAAAAAAATAACAGGGCTTCAAAAATAATCGCCTAAGAGAAGGGAAAAATGGGAAAAACAGAAAAGGGGAAAAATAAAGAAAAAGTCGAAAGAAAATTTTTTGTTCCAGAATTGCATTTAATACCTCTGCAGCAAAATCGGTACAAATCATCAAGCTAGCAAGATAAATCACCACTATACAGAGCCCACCTCACCAATACAACAAATGAAACAAGAAAAAAATTGAGATTTACCCACACGCGGCATGCAATCAGCCGGAGAGAAGGACGACCCATCAATATGCAATCCCTGCACACAAAAAGCCATGAAACCAAAAGATGAAGAATATAGAAAAAATTTTGATAAAATAGTTAGATTTTGATGACTCGGCAGCAACGAAATGAAGCAGTCAAGGAGAAAGAAAAAAGCAACCCAAACAAAAATAGAGTCAAACCAACAAAGTGAAAATCGCAAATGAAACCAACGAAAAAAATAATAATAAGTAAGAACAAATGTCAAGGAACATGAAAACCAAACGGAAACGGAACCAATAATCAAAAGACAGTAAAAAATAACATATATATTACAAGAATTACAGGAAAAGAATAATATGTGTCCAAAGAAAATGTAAACACAATAGCACAGTAAAAACTAGTGCTTGAACTTCGGGCCAACAGGCCGGCCCGAAGCCTGAATTTTTCGGTCTCAGGTGGGCTGGCCCATATGCCGGCCCGTTCAAAGTTTAAATTCAGGCTCGGGCTCGGGCAGCCCGAACTTTGTCACCACGCCGGACCCTACCGCCGTGTAGGCACCTCCAACCGCTGTCCGCCATAGTTTTTTTTGAATTTTTCCGGCCAAGCCCGAAGCCCGACCCGCCCGAAGCCCGACCCGCCTGAAGCTTGAAAAAAAGTTCAAAAAAATGACCGTTGTGCCTGACCCGAATATTAGCCCGAAAACCTGAATTTTGCCCTAAAGCCCGACTTGCCCGAATGCCCGAAAACCCATCCAACAGCTACTTTTTTGCCCATTGCCGCCCGCCCGAACCCGACCCGCACCTTACTAGCTGTTGCACCTCTGAAAATTTGAAAAAAAAAATCAATTTTTTAACCCAAAAATTTCACTATAAATACCTCTCATACTCAACACATTTTTATCGCTCAAACTCTCTCAATCCCTCTCAATTTCTCTCAATCTCTCTCAATTTCTCTCAATCTCTCTCGATCTCTCAAATCTCTATCAAAAATTTTTTAAAAACTATCACCTTATCCTAAAGCTCTCTCTCTCAAATCGCTCTTATTTTTTTATAATGGATCCTTTTGGTTATAGTGGTATTCTCGTTGATGCCCAACACAACATGAAAAGTGGGCGTGGAGAAGCGGCGAGTGCTAGTGCTACTGCGTCTGTAAGTGTTACAACCTATAAGAGGAAATGCAAGTGCACCTCGATAGTTTAGGATCACTTCGACATAATTGATGAGATCGACAATGAATGTAACACTAAACATATAGCTCAGTGTAAATATTTTTATCTAAATTACAAGGTAATACTATTCACGACACCACACTTGAGAAGACACTCTGAAAAGTGTCTTCAAAAGCTTAGCCAATCCGGCGGATCCGAACTCCGTCAAACACAATTATCTTTTGATCGCGCAACCAGTGGTCTAACCACTTAGAAATACGATCCGCAAGTAGATCGTATGGTAGTTGCACGAATGATAGCTACTTTAGATCAACCACTTAATTTTATAGAGCATCTTAATTGGCAACGATATATTAAGGTTGTACATAATTCTAATGCACATTTCACTTCAAAAACTACTCTTAAGAAAAATTTATTAAAATTATTTAAAAAAAAAAACATTAATAAACCTTTTACACTCAACTAGCGGGTGCGTTGCGTTGACAGCAGATATTTAGTCTGCCGTTACCAATAAATATTATTTAACTGTAACCAGACATTACTTTAAAAGATTTGATTTAGATAATAAAATATTAAGTTTTAAATGTGTTCTAGGATCACATAGAGTGAATTTAATATATAATACAATTTTAAATATAATTGATGAATTTAAACTAAGAGATAAAATAATAATCGTAACATTAGATAATACTAGTACCAATACAAAAACAATTAAGTTCTTTGAAAATGATTTATATTTATTCGGTGACGGTACAATTTTTCACCAACATTGTGCATCTCACGTAATCAATTTAATAGTTAAATCTGATTTAAAAGAAATGAATAATCACATTAAAAAAATTAGAGATAGTCTTGCATGGATTCAAAATAGTAACCAAAGTCAAGAAGATTGGTTTAGGTTCTTACAAGCATTAAATATATATCGTAGAGCATTAACGTTAGATATGTCTATAAGATGGAACTCAACTTACATTATGCTTCAACAATGCATCCCCTATAAGAATGTCATAACAAACTATATGTGTGTAAAATTAGGCGTATGACATATAGACAAATTTGATTGGCAACTTACCAAAGTTTTGTATCAATTTTTAAATAGATTTTGATGAAGTTACTCTAAAACTTAGTGTAACATACTACCCAATATCACCTTTAACTTTAGATGAACTTTTAAGAATTCGTATTTTATTTAACGAATATAAAGAGCACCCAATCTTAAGAGTTCCTATTCATTCTATGAAAAAAAAATTAAAAAAATTTTAATCTAAGTTGCATTTGTTGTATAGTTTAAGTACTATTTTTAATTCTAAATTAAAATTAGAAGGTTTAAAAAATAATTTAAAAAATTTAGGTGAATTTTTAAGCATCAATTGTAAAGATCAATATCCAATAGCAAAAAAAAAAATATATTCGATCTATAATAAATATGAGATTAAGTTTAGAATACCTCCTAAAGTACAGGGACAAAGAAGACAACTCAAACAGAAGCTGCGAGTGAATATTCATCAACAAGTGACAGTGACAACAACGACGGTAGCTTCAATGAGCTTATGACGTACCTCAGTGAAGACTTAGTAGTTGATGGTACGGCAAAATAGTTTGACTTAATTCAATGGTGGAGGACACGGACATTAACTTAACTAATCCAAACTCGATTGGTAATGAATATATTTTCAATCTCAATCTCCACTATTTCATCCGAACGAGCCTTCAGTACGACAGAAAAAATACTTAAAAAACGCCAGAATGCATTGCAAAGGGATATTGTTGAAGCCTTAGTTTGCATTAAAGATAAGGATCAGGCCAATTAACGTCTACAAGATATAATTTCACCGACAAATCAAAAATGGATCGATGAATTTAATCAATTAACATTTAATTTTAAAGACAATCCTTCAACTTCAAATTAAATTATAAATTTATAATTTATAAATATATATTTACTTTTAACATTGTATTTATAATTATATAACTTTATAAATTTATAAAATTTATAATTCAGTCACAAAATAATTACTCCTTTTTTCTTATTAAATTTTTATCTCAATTAAATTTTTCTTGGTAACATTTTTAACGAGACAATCATGAATTACAAATTTAAAAATTAATAAAAAAATAATTTTTTTATATAATTTGTATGTTCATTTCAAATTTCAAATTTCAAATTATAATATATATATATAAATTTTAATATAAAATAACTTAATATTAAAAAAAATTTAAAAAAATTTAAACTTTTCAGGCGGGCTCGGGCCGCCTAATACAAGCCCGCAGCCCGTTCAAGGTGAAATTCAGGCTCGGACGGGCGGCCCGAATTTCTCGGGCAGCTCGGGCTCGGGCTCGGGCAAAAACTCAGGCTTTTCGGGCGGTCGCGGTCGGCCCGTCCAAAATTCCAGCACTAATTGGGAGAGTGGAAGAAAGTATTTGAGAGAGAGATGGAGGAGTGTGGCTGGTTTTGGGTGTGGGCAAAAAGAGAGGAGATGTGCAAAAATGACTAACCTAATGCTTGCACTAATGGTCTCACCTTTATAGACATTGCTTGATCTCATCTTAGTTCTTATTTAAGCCCATCAGGCTAGCTTAATTAGCTAAATTTTTGGATTAATCCCCATTTTCTTTGGCTGGCCGGTTGTGTGATTCAAGAGGAAAGTGTAGTAAGCATTCATGTCCAATAGTTGATTTGACTCAATCCCATCATACCTTACCATGTAATCCATTAGCACACTCAACTAGCCAAGATTTGGCTCTAATCTTACTATGCATGGGCAGCCAAAATGGAGAAGGAGAGAGAAAAATGAAACCTAACCCTTTGTACTTTTGCCCACTCTCCAAATTTTCTCTTTGAAACTGTTAAAAATTATACTGACAGTTATTTTCTCCTGTATATGTGTACTGGATGATAGTTCGTACTGTATTACAGAAGAACAACATTATAGAAGACGAAAAGATGGAAACCTAGAAAAAAAAAAAAAGAATTAAGATAGATGTGGTCTAAAACGCAACAAAAAAAAAATCACGGGTTTGAAGAAGAAAGAAAGAGAAAACCCAGAAGAAAAACATAAGATCCGTTCCAAAACACAGCAGACGAAGACAAATGAGGAAAAAAATTTCAAAAAATGAAGAGGAACAAAACCGAATAAAAGTTGAAAGCCCTAAATAAAAGTGGAAAACCAGAAACTAACAGTCAATAAAGTAGTAGAACAATGACAACACACCGGAAAAAAGGAAACAAATAGTTTCCTGAAAGCAGTAAGAGAAGAAAAACGAAGGAAAGAAATAGAAAACTGAAAACAGAAGATAAAATACCAAAAGATCGAAGAAGAAAGCAGAAGAAAAAAAATGAAGAAAAAAAGTTTGAAAAATGAAGAGGAACAAAACGCAGGAAAAGTAGAAAGCTGAGAAACATATTTTGCAGAGGAGAAAACAGAAGGGCAGACACGCGTCCGAAGAAGCGTCTGGAAGAAGAGAAGAAAACCAGCTGGAGTCCATAAAAAGGCGCAGAAAATGAAGGGCAAAAATAGAAGTACACCGTTCTTTGAACAGTAAAAGGACCTAAAAGGCCATTACTGTAAACGAGGAAGGAAAAAAAAGGGCGAAATTGTCCTAATACTGTACAAATTATATTATGCTTCGTTCATTTCACCGATTCGAGTTTTCAGTTTTAAGTTTTTACAGTAAAAAGTTCTTAAAAAATGTCACATCTAACTTTTTTTACTACGGTAAAAATATCTCAAAAAATATCACATCTCAGCTCGATTAAAAACTCGAATCCACGAAGTAAATGAGACCTTACTATCTGTCTCGATTAACAGTGGTTCTCCGCTCTCCTTTAGTATATGTACTATACGCCGAGAAAATACCAAAAACTCTCTGCCCAGACACGGAGGAAAGGAAAGCAAAAAAGACAAAACTATCTCTGCACTGTTCATTTACTGTTCAATGAATAGTATTTTGTGAGTGTGTGAACAGTGAAAAATCACCCCTCATAACTAGTGATATACACGCGCGTTGTCGTGGGTAATAATTTTGTATTATCTATAGTTGTTGTAAATGTGATGAAACTTAAAGATGAGAGCTTTTTTTGCAACGAGGGAGAAGAGGAAAAAAAGTCTTATGTTATATGGAGTCTTGACAATTTTTACAATACAAATGTAGTTTATATATACATATTTGTACACGAGTAGGTCTATATAATGTTCTAATAAGGATTTATTTACATTGTAACTGGGAGCTTTTTTTCGGTCCTTCTGTTATTTTTTTTTTTTACACCTGCAAAATGTATATTTTTGAAGGGTTAATATTAATAGTTCATGGAATTATAAATATTTTAATTTAGAGATAGTGATATCACTTTTGATCTTGGACATTTTGTAGATGGTTATGCTTCTTTTGATCGAGAACTGTGATGGAGAGAGTATGCTTAGATATCTATTTAGAATTAGAAATATTATTTTTGGTTCATGAATAATACAAATTAGTGTACATAGCTTACTGTGTGGTTGATTTTTTTAGTGCATAAAGAAGTGAAGAAGTTAAATGTCAAGATAAGAAGGAAAAGAGATGCAAAACTACTGGTTTGCCACATTATTTGTCATTTGGTAAATGTGCATGAGTAATGAATAATGAATTATAAATTACATCAAAGTGAATATTAGGTATAAATGGAGGAAGAAAGGGCGGGAAAAAGATAGAAAAAAAGAACCTGTATAGCAATAGAGTAGCCATAAGAAATGGAAAATTAAAAAATAAGGAAGAAAAAGATAGAGATAGAATAGTGTGAGCACAGGGAAATGGATAAGAAAATGAAGAAGTTGGTTGCTCAATTGTGAAGGGAAGGAGGAAAAATGATGGAAGGCTATTATTTTCTCACATTATTCGTCATTTGCTAAATGTGCATCAGTAATAACTACTTAATTATAAATTGCATCATAATGGGTATTGTTGTGTGGGAAAATGTGGGTGACATGTGGAGCATCGACAGCATGACACGTAGCCCTACCTCCCCTCCAAAGGTGGCCACCCTCGACGCCAAGACATTGATCATCCTCGACGCCAAGAGTTCGACTACCCTCGACGCAGCAAAGAAAGGCCCAAGTTAGGACGTCGACCCGTTGTGACGTCGAACTTATGCAAACAACCTTCGGAAAGATTAGAAAGGGCATAAGATCCACGCGGCACAGACGCCGAGAGGAAGATGCCTGACACCATAAGTTGCGTCTAGGAGTGGGATAGGTCTGCAATACGGGCATTAATTACAAACCCTTAAACCGCCCTGCAGTGGGCAATAAGAGATTAGAGGAATTCACAGAGCCGTAATGGAAGACCAAATGGCTGAGTGAACAGTCCAAAAGTGATTAGTGGGCTACGGTCTTAGCCTAGAAAGTAGGCCACTCGAGTACTTCCACCTACGAAGGAAAACCACCCACGAAGGAAGCTTGGGCTATAAAAAAATGGCAAAGCCCCATACGCGAAAGGAGAGCCTTCCGAAGCATGAGACAATAGAGAGGATACGTAGATGTAAATTGTAAAGAGTCTGAAAGAAATATACCACACATAAGTGGATGTAGCTCTTCATTAACAGAGTGAACCACTATAAAACTTGTGTGTCCTCTCATTCAAGTATTATTTTCATGCTCACAAAACACAACAAACACTCCATAGCATAATTTCAAGTATAGAGCTAATTAATAGCCGGTAACCCCGCGGGATACCAGAGGGTGGCCCGGCGTATTTCTGTTGACGAAATTTCACCGTCAACAAT
>NW_010365731.1:278947-279324 GCF_000414095.1 Morus notabilis
TCTGCCATGGCTAGAAACCACAACCCTAGTGACCGCAAGACATCCCGGAGGGAATCGGGGATAGTGAAAATCTTCGAGGTGATCCCAGGCCTCGGCCCTGCCAATCCACCGGCAGTCGTCTAAGGGCCGCCAGACTCCGGGCCCTTGAGAACCAAATAGCCGGAGGCCTGGAAAACTCTGAAGCACCACCTCGGAACCTTAGCAGGAACCCTCCAGGAGATGCGGGGTCGGTGCAGGCGGGCGGACGGGCAAGAGGCGGACCCAATGCGCAAAGGGCTGAGGCGTCGAGAGGAGCTGGCTCAACAATCTCTACGAATGAGGCCCTAGCCATTATGGAGCGCATGGCCAGCCTAGAGCAAAAGCTCACGGGCGATGTC
>NW_010365731.1:279776-282054 GCF_000414095.1 Morus notabilis
CGCCCATTTACCGAGAAAATTATGGCGGCACCTCTCCCTGAAAAATACAGGTCACCCTCGATCCCACCATATGACGACAGGGGGGATCCCAATGATCACCTAGAAATGTACATGGGGCACATGCTCTTGCATGGATATGCCGAGGAGATCATGTGCCGAGCCTTCCAAAACCATTTATCAAACTCTGCCCGGAGATGGTTTCGAACGCTAAAACCAAACTCCATCTCGAGCTGGGACGAGTTGAAGGAAGCATTTTCCCTCTAGTTTATGGGAGTAAAAAAATATGTCCCTCCAAAGCAGAACTTGACTACAATATACCAGAAGCCAAACGAGTCATTAAAAGAATGGCTCGCAACGTATGGGGGAGCCGGTGCTTCAACAAACAACAACGGACATAACCGACAGAGAAGCCTTGATGGGGGCATTATCTAGCATGAAGAAAATTACCCCCTTCAAGAGATAGCTGAACCGGAAGCCTCCGTCCAGTTACAAAGAATTCCTTACACGAGCGCAAGGGTACATCAATGCCGAGGAAGCAGATGCAAACGACCCCGAGCACAGGTCTAAGAAAAATAAAGGGACTGAACAAGGGTCAACGGCAGGGAAGAAGGACGGAAAGAAGCGACGAGGCGAAAGAGGAGACAAGCAATCTGCTTCGACGCCAAACACTCTAGAAACTAAGAAATCGAGGCAAGAAGAGAACTGCAAGTCTCGACCGTTTCAAAGGTACGACTCCTACCATGAATTAACAGTAGGAGTGGAGGAAGTGTTTAATCAGGTAGGTCGCGAGAACTTACTGCGCCGCCCCGAGCCAATGAGGCTAGACCCGAGCCGAAGGAGCCAGAAGAAATATTGTAGGTTCCACGGCGACGTTGGCCACCACACCAATGATTGGGCCGATCTAAAAGATGAAATAGAAAGGGTAATTTGAGGAGGAAGGCTATAGGAGTTCAAGGCCGAGCGAGGACCAAGAAACGATGGCCATGGCTGCCAAAATGACGGTCGACGTCAAGAGGAGAACCAACGACCAGAGGACTGGGAACTTGTCGGCGTCATATGGACCGTCTTCAGCAGTTCGTATATTGGAGGAGACTCAAGGAGATCTCAGAAAGACTACGTCCACGAAGCTAGAGGGGTGTACTAAGAAAGGTTCTGGAATGTCTCTGCCACAAAAGTAACAAGGTTCGGCAGTGCTGACGTAGCATTTAATGAGGACAACGCCAACGGGATTTACTTCCCCCATAACGACGCTTTGGTAGTAGAAGCCGTAATTGGAAATCACACCGTATGCCAAATTCTGGTGGACAATGGAAGCTCGGTAGACCTCCTATACTCCGATTGCCTAGAAGAGATGGGGATCCCGAAGGAGCAATTGGAAAAAATCTCGAGACCATTATACGGTTTCACTGGGGATTCCGTCATCCCTTAGGGAACAATCCGACTGCCTATAACTGCAGGGGAGAAACCCCGACAGGCCACCATAATGGCCAATTTTATGGTAATTAAGGGAGGCTCCCAATACAATGCCGTCATTAGAAGGCCAACCCTTCAGGTGTTAAGGGCAATAACCTCCATTTACCACCAGAAGGTCAAATTCCCTACCTCAAACGGAGTAGGTGAAATAAAAAGCAACTAGTACGAGGCTAGGGTTGCATATTCTGATGCTTTACGCGGATACGACCAGCCCGGAAGGCAGGAGTCTAGAGTGGTCTATCAGGGTGCCGTGGAAGACATAGACCCCAGGGTCCAAGAGGAGGCCGCATGGTCTCAACCCGTTGAGCAGTTGGTGGAGATCCAAGTCGACGAGGATAAGCCAACTAGAGTGCTCAAAATAGGCTGTGACTTAACCCTATCACTTAGGGTGGAAGTCGAGAGCTTCCTCAAAAAGAACCTGGATGTCTTCGCCTGGAATCATGCGGATATGGAAGGGATCAACCCAGGAGTCATATGCCATTCTCTGAACATCAACCCCTCATATCCCCCCAAATGCCAGAAGCGCCGACCAATGAACCCGGACAGATACGAGGCATTAAAAGAAGAGATCGATAAGTTAATCAACAACGATTTCATTAGAGAGGCCCATTACCCTCGGTGGGTCTCGAACCCTGTTTTGGTAGTCAAGCCTAACGGGACATGGAAAACATACATCGACTTCAGTGACCTCAACAAAGCATGCCTAAAGGATGGTTTCCCACTCCCTCGAATAGACCAAATGGTGGACGCCACTGTAGGGCATGAGATGCTGAGTTTTATGGATGCCTATTCCGGATACAACCAG
>NW_010365731.1:282396-286500 GCF_000414095.1 Morus notabilis
ATTGTGAGGATTAATACTCGAGAGGGGAACGTTCAAGCAATCAAGAAACGGGTAAAACAACTTAGGTTGGTGTGAGATCGACAGATAAACATTGCCTAGGTAACCGAAATAATTTTAGGTTGTGAAATTGAGAAGTGGAATTCTAGGAATTGTTTCTAGAGTGGAACTTAATGAAGGTAGGGATGAATAGTTGTATAGAGATATAGGCTTGATATCACCTACACATTCTTTATGCGGCACTCGAGAGAGGGTATAAGGATATACATCACTCTAGGTTCTTGAGAATGTTGAGTTAGGTTAGGCACATTACTACGGAGAAACATAATCGCAATAGAGTGAAGTCAAGACCCTAGCATTTTTATCATATTGATTTTCCGTTCTAATTTCAGCACGTATTATTAATTACTGTCATCTTTCCTTTTGATTTAGCCTTTATTTTAGTTTTTTTTCTTTGAGTTTATCACATCCAAATTTGATCGCTTAGATAAAGTTAAGATATGGTATTCACAATAGTTAGTTTATATTCTTAACGTCAATCCTCGTGGGACGATATCGGTCTTCGGACCACTTTATTACTTGTACGACTTGTGCACTTGCAAGCGTAGTCAAATTATTTGCAACAAGTTTTTGGCACCGTTGTTGGGGATTGAACGGCTAAGATTTAGACTACTATAGCTTCGGCATTACTTTCAATCCCACACAATACGGGTTCTAACAAATCACCCGTTAAGGCAGGCGTTGCAAAAGCCTGAAACTTTTGGTCGACTTCTCAAATGGTCGGTAGAGCTAAGCCAGTTCGACATTAAATATGTACCAAGAATAGCCATTAAGGGGTAGGTGCTGGCGGATTTCCTAGCTGAGTTCTCTCATAGGCCAACTCCTTCCACACACGAAGTCGAGACGACAAGATGGAGACTCTACGTAGATGGAGCGTCGAGCGAAAACGGGTCAAGAGCCGGCGTCTTATTGATCAGCCCAGAAGGCCACAAAATTACTTCAGCGGTATGATTTAAATTCAAGGCGTCAAATAACGAAGCAGAGTACGAGGCGCTGATTGCAGGGTTACGATTAGCAAATCATTTAAAAATCGAGAGGCTCGACATCTTCAGCGATTCTTAACTAGTCGTTGGACAAGTAAATGAAGAGTACCAAGCGCGCGGTGAAAGAATGGGTGCATACATAAGAAAGGTAAAGGAAGAGCTCGTCAAGTTGAAGAGCTATGAAATACTTCAAATACCACGAGCTAAAAACACCAACGCCGACGCCCTGGCCAAACTAGCATCATCCGGGGATTCTGACATACTAGGAATTGTTCCCATCGAAGAACTGGAGCGGCCAACAATTGAGGAAAAGATTGAGGCCTTGACCATCTAGACAGACGAGGGCTGGATAACACCACTAATCCAATATCTGACAAATACAAAGCTGCCGAATGATAAAGACGAGGCTCGACGACTCAGATATAGAGCCGCCAGGTACCTACTATACAATGGTTTGCTTTACCGTCGAGGCTACTCCACGCCTTTGCAGCGATGCCTAAATGATGGTGAAGCCCAAAAGGTCCTCCATGAAATCCATGAAGGAGTATGCGGTAATCATTCTGGGGGGTAGTCTTTGGCTCTTAAGGTTTTGAGACAGGGGTGTTATTGGCCTACACTCAAAAAAGATGTGTTCCAATACGCTCGACGCTGCGACAAATGCCAAAGATATGCCAAAATTCCCAGAGCACCCCCAGAGAACCTAACCCCAATTCTTAGCCCATTGCCTTTTGCCAAATGGGGGGTCGACCTGATCGGACCCTTACACCTTGCACCAGGAGGCTTTAAGTTCGCTATCGTCACAGTAGACTACTACACTAAATGGGCAGAGGCGAAGGCTCTAACAACGACCATGGAAACAGCTTGCACTAACTTCATGTCGAACAACATCGTGTGCAGAGTTGGGGTTCCACACTCAATAGTATCTGACAATGGGAAACAATTCGATAATGCCTCAACACGAAGATTCTGCGATACCTTAGGCATCCGAAAAGACTTCTCGGCGCCAATACATCCACAATCCAATGGTCAAGTCGAGGCTGTCAACAAGATACTAAAGTATACCCTAAAGAAGAAACTCGATGATTTAAAAGGGAAATAGGCAGAAAAACTTCCAAAGGTCCTGTGGGCATATAGAATGACAAACCAAACTACCATGGGTGAAACACCCTTCTCCATGACATAAGGCGTCGAGGCAGTACTCCCCATAGAAATTGAAACGCCGACTCTGTGAACTATCATTTACAATGACGACACAAATACGAACGCCATGAATGGAGAACTCGACCTATTAGAAGAAAAAAGGCTTGACTCCTAATTACGCCTCATCGCCTACCAGCAAAGGGCAGCACGATATTACAATAAAAAAGTTAAACAACGAAGATTCATCCCAGGAGACCTAGTATTGAAAAGGGTAACACAAAGTACAAAACCCAAAAATACTGGTCCTCTGGGCCCAACTTAGGAAGGACCCTACCGAATAAGGGAAGTATTGCGTCCTGGCACCTACATTCTGGAAAGCCTCTCCGGCAAACAGATTCAGCATCCGTGGAATGCAGAACAGCTAAGGCTGTACTACCAATAGTGTATGTAATTTTTTAACGCATCTTAGTTATATTTTTGGCAATTTAAATAAATTGATGAGTTTTTAGAAATATTGTCAAAAAATAAGAGGAATTCACCCTTTAAATAAACATGTCTGCTTAAAAAACCAAGGTATATTAAACAGACAAGGGGGGCAGTAAGAGATCTACGGATCACTAAAAAACTTAGAAAATTTTACGAAATTTTCTAAGATGACGACCCCAAAGGGCAAAGCTAAACGGCAACTCCTCCAAGGAGGAGAGGCGAGGAAAATACTTAGAAAATTTTATGAAATTTTCTAAGACGACGACCCAAAGGGGCAAGGAAAGCAATAAAACAATTGTGAAATCTACCATCTTCAAAAATATAATATGGAAGGAAATTCCAAATATTATATAGTGTCATCATATAACATTACAAAAAAAGGGAGAGAAATCCTAAGCATCATCACCAGCCACCGAGTCATCACCATCAGGCGGAGAAGAAGTGTCGTCATTAGCAGCAGGAGGAGGAATATAAAGGAAGCTCAAATCCCACTCAGGATGCTCTTGCTTGATTAGATCAAAAATTTGTTGACCAGCAGATTGGAAGTCCTTGGTGCGAATATTGATAAGCTCCGGAGAAGCCTTGAACTCCTCAATAATCTATGCACGCCTGGCGTCGAGCATCGCTGAGGCCTCGGCTTCAGCTTTTCTCTTCCCCTCAGCTTTTCCCACGGTAAAGCACTTCTTCACAACCTCAGTTGCTTAAGCCGATTTCTTCTCAGAAGCCTCCGCCCGCCTCGTAAGCTCTTCAACCGCGGCCCTCAGACTGGCCACCTCATTTTTAAGACTCCGTAGCTTGGCTAGTTCTCTTTCCAAACTCTCTATCTTGGCCACAGCTACGTCCCTCTCCTCGACGGTAGACATATGCTTTTTATTGGCAGCATCAAGAAAAGAGTTAAGCTTGGCTTCCACGCTGTCCGTCTCCTTGCCACATTCCTTAACCTTGACCAGATCAATGAGATTGAGAATGGCAAGGACTAGGCCCTGAGAAAATTGGGAGTCAGAATAAAGATACGAAGAACGAATCTTAAAATGAAAAAAGCACAGTCAAAACTTACATGAATCTGGAAGGAAATCTGCTTGCTCTGATGATCCACCAGAGAAGACTGAGCGGCGGAGATCCAGTGCGGGTCAAGGAATAATTCATACAAAGCCTGGAAGACGAGGGAAACATGAGGAAGAAGCTTTAGCATAGCCCCAATCTCGGCGTCAGAAATATCTGGGACTTGGAAGTTGGAATCCATGATTTTTGCACCTAGCATAATCACGCGTTCCTTCGGCGCCGGAGACGTACCTGTAACATAAGGGATCGAAACCACCAGCGTCCACATCCCAGTCTCCGGCGCTTTCTCTTTTCACCTTCTTTTAAGCGCAGGAGCTTCCACCCCCGACCCTGAAGAAACTTCTGCGGTCTTTTTTCTCTTCGACGCCGGAGAAGA
>NW_010365731.1:286575-290458 GCF_000414095.1 Morus notabilis
CAAGGGGGTCATTTTTTAGCAAATGCCAAGGCAACAGTTAGTCGGTAAGCAGTTAGGCCAAATAAAAAAAAGGCAAGCGTGTCGAGCCAAGTCCAGGGGCTTACCTTTGTCGCTTAAATGAAAATATTCCCTGACGGTGAGAGGATCAGAGGGGTCTAAAAGGTCGAGGATCAACCCTGCCCCTCTAAGGTTGAACTTGGTTAAAAGGGTGTCGATGTGGCGAGCCTTCTTCGGGTACAAAAAGGTTGTTTCAACCCTCACCAATCTATGTCCAGAAAGCTTCGGCCGATCATGGCAAACTAAAGGGTAAAAGAACTCTCAGCATTTTTTTAAAAAAAAAAGAGAGAAAGGGTGAAGTATAAAATTCTCACCCATATTCCCAAATGAAGTTTGCACCTTCCTATGGCGGGGCAAACGGTCTTCAGGGTGAAAATTAAAAGGCCCCCGAATCATGAAAAACATGGGTTTCCACCCATGTGACGACGAGGGGAGACCTCGTATCAGCGTTCCAAGCATAGGCTGGGATCGCCCATGTCCACTCCAAAAATACCATCCATCACATTTGGCGACATGGCATAGTTTATACATAAACATAAATTCATTCAGCAGCAGATCCATGTCAAACCGCTGGCTCCAGAGAACCCAAGCGCCGGCAAAACAGTACCAAAAATTTGGCGCCAATTGGGCAGGAGAGATGCCATAATGATGGCAATAATCTTTAACGAATGGATGAACTGGCAAAGTCATCCCCGCCGTAACAGCCCGAGTATAGACGGGGAGGTACCTGGTAGGAGGCATGCTGGTCCTAAAATGTATGTCTGGGAGGAGGTACTCAAACCACCTCCCATCAATACAACCTTCCTTAACAGCCCGAATAATATCCTTGTTTCGGACCCTCGACGCCACGATGTCAGCCGTAAAAAATGGCCTGTCTAGGTCGCCGCTCGTAGCAGCCAATTGGGCATCCACTGTTGAAGCGGTAAACCCACTTACGCTGCCTCCCGTAAAGGGAATCTTATTTGCTTCTTCCTCCAGCATATGGTCGACGCTGTCGAACTCATCGCTGAAACCCTCGCTAGGTCCACCCATGTATGCTTCTATTTCACTCAGTATTGAGTTGTCATCTGATGAGAAGACGACCACGAGATCTCCACCATAGAAGGAGAGTCTAGTCGCACAGCGGACAGGTCCTCTCGACGAGGGTTTGAGGCCATTTTTATGATTGTGATAAAGACAAAGGAGCTAAGTCAAAATCCTAAGTCGAGAGGAAGAGGCAAGCGACGACTGCTCAAATACCACTAGCACATCTTGAACATAACGTCGACCATTCATACAAAAATGGTGACAGCAAATGTTCATAAACAAACAAGGTTCATTTCAACCCAGGAGTTAGAGACCACAATCAGTCAGAAGTCAGAAAAAATATCCTATGAGGGTCAGGCAAAGCAAACGGTAAGGTCTCTATCCCCTACATTCCACATTAGCATGTCTATGGTTTTCGATAGGAAAGACAGTAAGTTTTTAAAGTAAGTACGAGAGAGCGGTCATTAAAAACTTACCTGTGAAATGGAGTCTGGGCGAAAGCAAGTTCCGAAGTGACTTCACAAAACACCGAGGAGAGCAAGGGATGGAATCCGCAAGAAAGAACTCAGGTAGAATGACAGAAGTTTGAGAAGTTTGGTAAAAAGAAAATGGCTTCGGTTCGAGGGATATTTAGAGGAAGACAAGCCTTCTACCCCTAGCCGTCAGATTAAATTCATAAAATCCAATGGCAGGGGCGTCAACCTCAGATCCGACGGTAACCAACAAAAGGCGGGAAGGTGAGAGGACACGATCAAAGGGCTCATATTCATTTTTTCAAAAGATGAAGCCTTACGTCAGCCTGGCAAACTAACCGACATGACGGTTACGTCCCTTGAGTAGAGTCGAAGCATCAAGGCTATCATTACGAAAGTAGGCTCGAAATTGGGTTCCCACACCCGAGGCACAGAAAGACACCCGAACCTAGCTCGAGGGTTATCTAAAGGAATCCTTTGACCTGAGGGGCAGCTGTTGTGTGGGAAAATGTGGGTGACAGGCGGAGCGTTGACAGCATGACACGTGGTGCTACCTCCCCTCCAAAGGTGGCCACCCTCGATGCCAAGACATCGATCATCCTCGACGCCAAGAGTTTGACTACCCTCGACGCAACAAAGAAAGGCCCAAGTTAGGACGTCGACCCGTTGTGACGTCAAACTTATGCAAACAACCTTCAGAAAGATTAGAAAGGCATAAGATCCGCGCGGCACAGACGTCGAGAGGAAGATGCCTGACACCATAAGTTGCATCTAGGAATGGGATACGTCTGCAATACGGGCATTAATTACAAACCCTTAAACTGCCCTGCAGTAGGCAGTAAGAGATTACAGGAATTCACAGAGCCGTAATGGAAGACCAAATGGCTGAGTGAACAGTCCAAAAGTGATTAGTGGGCTACAATCTTAGCCTAGAAAGTAGGCCACTCGAGTACTTCCACCTACAAAGGAAAACCACCCACGAAGGAAGCTTGGGCTATAAAAAAAGGGCAAAGCCCCATACGCGAAAGGAGAGCCTTCCGAAGCATGAGACAATAGAGAGGATACGTACATGTAAATTGTAAAGAGTCCGAAAGAAATATACCACACATAAGTGGATGTAGCTCTTCATTAACAGAGTGAACCACTATAAAACTCGTGTGTCCTCTCATTCAAGTATTATTTCCATGCTCACAAAACACAACAAACACTCCATAGCATAATTTCAAGTATACAGCTAATTAATAGCCGGTAACCCTGCGGGATACCAGAGGGTGACCCGGCGTATTTTTGTTGACGAAATTTCACCGTCAACAGGTATCAAGTATTAATTGTCTTTCTATATATTTAGAATGTGTTGAAGTTTCTCATGTTTTTATAACATAATGCCAACAAAGGGAGAAAGTCATTGTATGAGAATAGGAAAAGAAGAGATGAAGACGCTGGAGTAGCCACAGAGGAGAACAGATACATGATTCAAAAATTTTAATGGAACAAAGTAAATATAGTGAGAAGAAAGAGAAGACAAAGATAGTTAGGGTGATTTTTGGGCAAATTATGAAAGATTGAACATGTGAAAATTACTTATCATCATTACCACAATAGTGTGTGTGTGTGTGTGTGTGTGTGTATATATATATATATATTTAACAAAAGAAACATTTTTGAAACTAAAATATAGTGAGGCAAATTACATGTACGTGCATGTGAGCGAGTAGAGAATGGAACAAAAGGTCAGTATGTTGGAATCAGCGATTTACAAAGGAAACGACATGGTAAATTTATATATGTAATTTCTTATACATTGTCTAAGAATAAGAAACAGATTTTAGGGATTCTATGTCAATGACAATAGTAATTTGTCACATTTAGTATCAGGCCCAATAATTAAAAATTTATGGATAGGAGTTGTTACTGATACCTCAAAAGCTGTAAATATATTTCCTGCCGTGCAATATCAAGAAAGCATGTGCAGATAGTAGTAAAGGATACAGCAATATGAATATGAGGTGATATAGCAATATGAATATGAGGTAGGAGATGGTGGTTAGCCTGAAAATTACAAATAGATAAGTGAAAAAATAAAATAATAAATAAACAAAGCAAAAAAGGGGGTGGCGGGAAGGGAAAAGAAAAGAGCAAAAAAAAAGTCAAAAGGATAGAGGACAGGTGAAGAAAAGAGCAAGAATAAAACGTGAATGTTAGAATATTTTTGTTTGATTATTTTACATAGTAATGATAAGTACAATAAAGTTTGAAGAGGAGAAATGTGATAACGTTACTATGCACATTATGTTTTATGTTATTTGATGATCACTTGTGATTGTTGT
>NW_010365732.1:0-546 GCF_000414095.1 Morus notabilis
CACACACATATATATGTATATTATGACCCCGTTCATTTTACCGATTCGAGTTTTATTACAGTAAAAAGCTTTCAGAAACAGTCATCTAATTTTTTTACTATAATAAAAAGTTCTCACATAAAATCACATCTCAACTCGAATCAACGAACTAAACGGACCATATATCTGTGTGTATATAAAATTATTTTTAGCAAGTCAGAATTTTATAAAACAAGTCAAATGGTATATCAGCTTTCAAAAAATAATAAGGGACTGGTAGTTTATATAAAAATTTCTATAATTCAAGTCTTATTCTATCTAATTTCGGTGGAACGAATTAGAATTTCATTTAGATCAGAGAAAAATAAGAACATTATAAATAATGCTTTAGAAAATTCGCAATTTATCCTATTTTCACAATTTCCTTGCATATATTTCATAAAAATAAAAAAAATAAAAAACAGAAGTTTCCTAAACATACATACATAGTAAATTAGTAATTAATTAAAAAAAAATAGTTGATAAGATTTATGAAAAACACGTACACATACATAGTAAATAATTTTT
>NW_010365733.1:0-1288 GCF_000414095.1 Morus notabilis
AAGAACAAACCCTAAGATTCCCATTGAAAAAATAATAAATACCACTTCAGAAAAAAGATACTAAACAAATTATGAATTATTATATCTTAAAAAAAAAGAGAAATAATGAACTAATTTTTAAGCTGTAGGTGGTAATTTTATGCGAGAAAAGTTTAAATAAATAGTATACTTGGCATAATTAATACATGAAATAAGAGTAGGATGATATAAAAAAATAGTTTTTTTTTTTTGAAAAAAGAATGCATCAGGAACTTTTAGATGGAATAGATGAGACGAGAATAGGATGATTTAACAAAATGGAATTTTTAAAAAAGAATGCACCAGAAACTTTTAGACTTTTAGTTGACTCTTAACTAAACCAAAAAAAAAAAGTGAAAGAAACTCTCATTTTATTATGTAAATTCTTCAGATTAACTTATTTGAACGATAAAAACTAGTGGTGGAACTTTGGGCCCGAATTTTTCGGGCTCAGTGGGCAGGCCTATATGCCGGGCCGTCCAAAATGGTATTTCGGGCTCGGGCAGTCCGAATTTGGGCACCTCGCTGGAGCCCGCTGCCGTGTAGGCGCCGTCTACCGGAGGTTTTTTTAAATTTTTCCGGCCAAGCCCGAATGCCTGACCCGCCCGAGAATCTCGACAAAGGTCAAAATTCCGACCGTTGGTGCTCAACCCGAATTTTGCCCGAATGCCCGAAAACTCGTCCAACGGCTAGTTTTTTTGCCCGAACTCGCCCGAACCCGACCCACCGATTTCTAAAGTAGCCGTTGCACCCTAAATTTTTTAAAAAAAAAATCAATTTTTTAACCCAAAAATTTTCCTATAAATACCCCCCATCCCCCACACATTTTTCTCACTCAAACTCTCTCAATCCCTCTCAATTTCTCTCAATCTCTCTCAATTTCTCTCATTCTCTCTCAATCTCTCAAATCTCTATCACAATTTTTTTAAAAACTATCACATTATTATAAAGCTCTCTCTCTCAAATCGCTCTTATTTTTTTATAATGGATCCTTTTGGTTATAGTGGTATTCCCGTTGATGCCTAACACAACGTGAAAGAAGGGCAATTTCCCACTAATGAATTTGTTACGCAAGAATTTACTAATCCGAGCCCTGCGGACATACTAGAGGTCGTGGTTGCAATGGTGGTGGGCATGGAGAAGCGGCGACGGCGAGTGCCGGTGCGATTGCGTCTGCAAGTGTTGCAACCTCTAGAAGGAAATACAAGCGCACCTTGACAGTTTGGGATCACTTCGACATAATTGAGGAGTTCGACAATGAAGGTAACAC
>NW_010365734.1:0-2482 GCF_000414095.1 Morus notabilis
TTATTTTATTATATTTTTTAAAGATGAAAAATAAAGAAAATAAAAAAAATATAATATTCCTAAAAAAGTGCTGGCGCATGTTGCATTAATTCTTGAAAATCACATATTGATTTTAGAATGCAAAACATAAATGAAAATGAAAATTTTTGACCGATCCCCGTCCCTGAGTAAGCCCCTGGGTGCCCCACTGTGCGGCCTGGTGGTTTTTTGACAGTGTTTTACTCTTTTTTATCATTATTTGAGACAATTTTTTTCTAGCATGCCTAAAAAAATGTAAGGATCGTGTCTACAAACTATTATTATTTTTTTGACGTCGTTTTTATTTTATTATATTTTTTAAAGGTGAAAAATAAAAAAAAAATCATAAAAAAGTAGAATATTAGTAGAATATTCATCAAAACATGGCGCCGCTTGTGGCATTAATTCCTAAAAATCATATATTAATTTTAGAATGAAAAACATAAATAAAAATGTAAATTTTTGACCCATCCCGGTCCTTGAGCTGAGCTGTGGGCACCCCACTACGCGGGCTGGGGGCTTTTTGACTGTGTTTTACTTTTTTTGTCTTTTCTTGAGGCTATTTTTTTCTGACATGCCTAGAAAATTGTAAGGATCCTGTCTGCAATATTTCATTATTTTTTGATGTCATTTTTATTTTATTATATTTTTAAAACACGAAAAATAAAAAATCACAAAAAAATAGAATATTCATCAAAACATGGTGCCACTTGTGGCATTAATTTCTAAAAATCGTATATTAATTTTAGAATGCAAAACATAAATAAAAATATAAATTTTTGACCCATCTCAGCCCTTGAGCTGGGCCCTGAGCGCTCCACTACGCGGGCCGAGGGCTCTTTGACAATGTTTTACTTTTTGTTGTCATTTTTTTAGGCCATTTTTTTCTAGCATGCCTAGAAAATTGTAAGGATCGTGTCTGTAAAATTTCATTATTTTTTTAGATGGTTTTGATTTTATTAGATTTTTAAAGACGAAAAATATAAAAAACCATAAAAAAATTGAATCTTCAACAAACAATGGTGCTACTTATTGTATTAATTCCTAAAAGTTATATATTAATTTTAGAATGCAAAACATTAATAGAAATGTAAATTTTTAACCCATCCCAGCCCCTGAGCTGGTCCCTGGCGCACCACTACGCGGGCCGGGGGTTTTTGACAACGTTACACTTTTCTTGTCATTTTTTGAGGCCATTTTTTTCTCACATGCGTAGAAAAGTGTACGGATCGTCTCTGCAAAATTTCATTATTTTTTGACGTCATTTTTATTTTATCATATTTTTTAAAGATTAAACATAAAGAAAATCACAAAAAATAGAATATTCATCAAAAAATGGTGCATCTTCTCGCATTAATTCCTAAATATCATATATTAATTTTGGAATGTAAAATATAAATAAACATGTCAAGTTTTGACCTATCCCGGCCCCTGAGCTGGCCCCTGGGCGCCCCACTACGTGGGCCGAGAGCTTTATCACAGTCTTTTACTTTCTTTGTCATTTCATGAGACCATTTTTTTCTGGCACACCTAGAAAAATTTAAGGATCGTTTCTGCAAAGGTTCATTATTTTTTGACATCATTTTTATTTGATTATATTTTTTAAAGACGAAAAATAAAAAAATCATAAAAAATAGAATATTCATCAAAAAAATAGTACCCCTTGTCGTATTAATTGCTAAAAATCATATATTAATTTTATAATCCAAAACATAAATAAATATGTAAATTTTTGAAGCATCTCCGCCCCTGAGCTGGACCGTGGGTGTCCTACTACGCGAGCAGGGGGCTTGTTTACAGCGTTTTACTTTTTTGGTCATTTTTTGAGGGCTTTTGTGCCTGGTATGCCTAGAAAAATGTAAGGATCGTGCCTATAAAATTCATTATATTTTGACTTAGTTTTTATTTTATTATATTTTTTAAAGATGAAAAATAAAGAAAATTATAAAAAATAAAATATTTATCAAAAAATGGAGCCGTTTGTTGCATTAATTCCTAAAAATGACTTATTAATTTTAGAATGCAAAATAGAAATAAAAATACAAATTTTTGACCTATCCCGGACCATGAGCTCGCCCCTGGGCGTCCTACTATGAGGGTCGGGGGCTTTTTGACTGCGTTCTACTTTTTTTGTCTTTTTTTTATGCCATTTTTTTCTCGCATGCCTAGAAAAATGTAGGGATCGTTTCTGCAATATTTCAATATTTTTGGACTTCATTTTTATTTTATAATTTTTTTAAAGATGAAAATAAAGAAAATCATAAAAAAAGAATATTCATCAAAAAGTGGTACCGCTTGTTGTATTAATTCCTAAAAATTATATATTAATTTTGGAATACAAAACAAAAATAAAAATGTAAATTTTAGACCCATGCCAGCCCCTGAGCTGGCCCCTGGCGCACCACTACACGGGCTGGGGGCTTTTGACAGCATTTTACTTTTTTGTCATTTTTTGAGGCCATTT
>NW_010365735.1:0-384 GCF_000414095.1 Morus notabilis
GGAAAACGGAATTGTATGAATGTCGAGGCACGTGAACCACGTTGTCCTTTAAACAGATTCGTCCCCTTCGGCGTGTGCTTGAGGTTATGTTGGACGTCCGTCTCCCAGGATACAACGACAACGACGGCAGCTCGATGCACTTTCAGAACCGTTCGGCGAACTAGAACTTGATCTTTCCTCTATCACCAAAACCGAACTACAAGAACTACTTAAGGAAATCCGGAACAAACCAAGAGAGAGAGAGAACCGAAAAGGAGAAGAGAATTGTGAGAAAGTGTGTTGCTATCATGTGGAGTTTTGGCCTTTATATAGGCTCCAAAATCTGGGTGTTACACCAAGACATTATGGTGTAATAACCCAGATTTATTCCCGGAATAATGGTGA
>NW_010365735.1:413-762 GCF_000414095.1 Morus notabilis
ATTTCCCATGGTGAATCTGGCCACATTCTGGCTAGTAATTCAGCTTTTGATGATGGAAAACCGAAGCCATGAAAGCTTGATTCGGTTTGCCTCCATTGATCACCATTAAGGTCTCATTATGGTCTTTAACCATCATTGTTTTATGCCAAACGAAAGCTGGAAGGTCTTGGCTAGAGAAAAAATAAAATCGCAAAAGTAAGCTCGCGCGGAGCGGGTTTTTCGGTCCGGCATTCGTGTCCGCAGGTTGCGGGCGCACACATTAGGCCCCAAACCCGCCGGACCCGTGATTCGCACCCCCCATGCGCGTGAGAGAGCCTCTCTGGTATACATGCTTACCTAGGTTTCAAAG
>NW_010365736.1:0-801 GCF_000414095.1 Morus notabilis
GAGGCAAGATTAGAGTTACAATTCAAATTTAATTTATTCAACTCGGTATTACTGTATTTTTGTTTTACGTGGTCAATGTCAAGTTTAGAATTTATTCAACTCGGTATCACTGTGTTTTAAAAATCGCATTGGGTACTTTATTAATTAAAAAAAATATCATCCATTACCCTAAACTTATTTTTTAGGACATAAAATGACAATTCTGTTCAATTCAAATTTATTTAAAAAAAAAAAACCAAAAATTTATGGTTTTAGGAGTTTTTTTCGTGTTTATGTTTACTTTTATGTTTTTTTTTCCTTGTCTAATTATGTTTTTGAATTGAAAGGATATATGTGTCATTTTCATGTCCAAGAAAGGGTTGTACCTAAATAATACATTTTTTTTAATAGTAACTTATCCTAATAGGGTTTTTTTTTTTTACACGAAAGTGCTAACTTAATAAAGTGCTGAACTAACCAAAATGATATTTTCCTATGAGGTGGAAGTGATATAAAGAAATCAAAACCAATTTTGTTCATGAAATATTTTTTTTTCAATGTTCTATAGAAATACACCCTTAAATTATCCAACTACTAAATTTGTTTAAGAAATATTACCCGTTGAAAGAAAATGATATGCTCATCCCTTGTTGTATTCATTGTTTGTTACAATATATGACGTCAGTTATCGACGTCAAGCAGTCGTAATTAATTACATGGTATTATTTCTCCATCGTCAATATATGTTGAGATCTTCCTCAAAATATAATGTTATATATCGATCGCCTTTTTCCTTTGAATAATTTGGTTGCAGCCATAACC
>NW_010365737.1:0-544 GCF_000414095.1 Morus notabilis
CATCTGTCGTTGCAAATAAGTTAGGACACGTCATCATCAACATCTTCGATGAAACATTCGTGACGATTTATTCGCGATGACCGTCGTCGCTAATGTATTAGCTATGTCGTCGCAAATATATTATTTGCGTCTAGTTTTTTATGACGACTAATTTATAACGACATGTTTGCGACGACATTCTGTCGTCGCAAATAAACTTTTCTGTTTAGTGCATTCGGAATATAGCATTTACTACCAAACACATGGAAGTAACTTACGTTAGGTTTTTTACCTTTCCATATTTCATGAACTTGCGATCAACATATTGTGTGTCAAAAGGATAGGCTAGCAGCTAGCCTATGTCTCCAATAATGAAGCTTTCATTTTACAATTTTTCAGTTTTGACAGTAAGAGAGCTGAGACAAAGTCACATGGCTTGTAAGTTGTAATAATGCATCTGCTAAATCACGTGTGTTACTCTAACTAGTATAGTAATGGAGACAATCCCGATATGTGGAAAGTATATTCCACCAAACTCACCTAAGAGCACTGAAACAGTCGTTCA
>NW_010365738.1:0-742 GCF_000414095.1 Morus notabilis
GATGTGCTAAGTTGACACGATACTAGGGTGACCACGAACAGGGATGTGACATAGGAATTAAGTGATTAGAAGAAGAATAGAATAGTATTAAATTTCTAATAAAAGGGCTAAACTTTTCTTATGACACAGTTTTTGCCCAGTCGTCGATATGCAAAGAACCCAACTTATGGTGATTTAATATTCTCGTGAATAGTAATTCTCAATTAAAATAATTAATGTGCTCATCTACGTATCTACTCAATGAGATTAACTTGGGTAGGTGAAATCTCTTGATAAAAGGGATTATAGCTTAAGAAAGATAAGAAACCTCAGAATCAATGTGTGAATCATTATTAGATATTATGAAGTCACAAAGTATAAATCAAACTCTTAATGGAGGATATGAAATGTAATCCTTTTAAAGAGTCAAAAAAAAAGGGGGAGAGAATCTCTTGCATAAGTAAAGGAACAATAAAGACTAACAACTTAGTCAATATGATAAGTAAGTTAAAACTAAGATATTGGGGTATCAAACGTAGCAATGGTTTAAGAATTTTGTTTTATATATACCGCGCCCGATAATAAATAGGGGAACTTTATTATCAATTTAGGAATATAAAGAAAATGAAAGAATTTGTTTTAGTATAATCATTTTTACACTAAAAGGATGACCTTATTGAGTTTAGAGGTTGAGGATTAGGTTAAGAATGATGGGTGTATAATCATTAAGACTATGATCTATACTCTGACCGGTACAGGGATC